>NC_081553.1:39302944-39340444 GCF_963082655.1 Stomoxys calcitrans | reverse complement strand
CAAACAGAGAAAAACGTTTTAGGCTATCTTTCCTGTTTTGCTGTTTTCAATTTAAAATGCAATTCATATGAAAAATGATTTTGGAATCATTTGGGGCGTGCCACTAAAATCATCATCAACATCAATGTATAAGAAATCGCAATAAAAGTGAAACATAAGCAACTTACCAGCGGAGTTATTTTTGTGATTTCGAATTGCTTTGCTGCAAGGTTTTGTAAAAAAATTTCAAAATCCAAATTAGTTACTAACCTAAAGTCATTGAATGAAGATTGTTTAAAGAAATATAATAAAGTGACCAATCTTTTTAGGTTTTAGGTTGAAGTGGACAGCAATTGTGATGTTCTTTGGGTGACTTCTTTTTAAAAACAAATTCTAAAGACGTATGAATTAGCAGTCATCAAGCCCTACAAAAAAAGTGAAAGCATGCTCAGTTCGGCCAGGCCGAAGCTTATATACCCTCCACCATAGATCGCATTTGTCGAGTTCTTTTATTTGAGCCCCATATTTCCATAATCGGCCAATATGACCGGCTTGGGGAGTGTTTCGGGAGATGGGCGGCCACTTAGTTAGTTGGCCTTGGAAATATATATCGGATTTGTGTTCTACTCTTAAAACCCTCTTATTTGAGTCTCATATTGCAATAGTCAGCAAATGCATCCTATTTGGGTGGTGTTGTGGGGATGGGGTTGCCCCATAGACACTTTTCCCGAATATTGATATCAGATTCGTGCTTTACTCCCAAAGTCCTTTTATTTGAGCCCCATATTGCAATGGTTGTAAATTTGTCCCCTTTGGGGGATGTTTTTGGGGTGAAGCGGCCCCCCAAACACTTGGACCCATATTTGGATTTCAGATTCGAATTCTACACTCAAATACTTTTTATTTAAGCCCCATATTCCCATGGTCAGTGAATAAGTCCTGTTTGGGGGGTGTTTTGGGAAAGGGGTGGACCCCCGGATACGTGGTCCCACATTTGGAAATCAGATTCGTATTCTACTCGCAAATACCTTTCATTTGAGTCCCATATTGCCATGGTCGATAAATATATCCGATTTAGGGGTGTTTTGGGGCTTGGGATGGTCCCCCTAATACTTGGTCCGACAATTGGATATCAGGTACCTTTTCTTATTCTAAATACCTTTCATTTGAGTCCCATATTGTCGTAATTGGTCTAAATATATGTTTGGTAGGTTTTAGGGTAGGGCGGGCCCCCTAGGTACCCCATCCGAAATTTGGATACCAAATTTTTATTTTTAGGGTCCTATATGAGAGCATCTGCGAGATCTGGCGTTTTTGAAAATTAGTGCAAGGGGGAGGGTCCGCCCCCCCCATTCAGATATCAAAAAATGTAGTACCCTAATTTCACCACAGGGATATTATGCACTCTCTGTGAAAATGTGAAAATTTCAAAAAAAAAATCGGTTCAGCCGTTTCTGAGTCTATTACGAACACACAAACATACAAACAAACAAGAAAAAATTAACTGCGCTGGACTCAAATTTAAATGGGAGGCCCCTTATCATTAAGCTTAAACTTGAATGTGAAAAGTTTGCCTCTGTTCCCTAGTGGAATGTTAATGGACAAAATTTGCATTTGCAAGTTCTTCAGGTAGATCATCTGTATAACTCGAGAACAATAAAAGGCCTAGGATGGGAATGTCCTTTTTATGCCGAATCAAAATGGCGTGTGGCGACACCACTTTGGACAGATGGATGTACATCGTTAGGTCGACTTAAAATACCATGGTAATAAAAACCTTAGACCCATATTTACTAACAAAATGGAATGGTCGAGTTAGGAAACCTTCTAACCTATGTTGAAGTTTATAAATATTGAAACTTAGTTAATTTTGTTCTAAAAATTAGTATTTGTGCTCCTCATGGCCTGGTGGTCTGGTACTGTGCAGCATTTTGATCCTTTTTTCTGCGGTTATTATTATGATTGCAGTATCTGCTTTTGGGTGCCATTGTTGCTGTTGCCACAACGCAACTTGTTATTATGAAAACAAAGTTTGTTGGTTCCACTAAAAGTTGGCCATTTGAGGTAGATGACTGGTTGGTAGGTTAGTTGACTGGGTGTATGCATAGTTAGCAGACACTACGTGTTGTTAACAATTTAAATCATGATCGCCATGATTGCTGCCTTTGTTGCTGTTGTTGGCTTGTTCAGTTGCTGGTTGCTGGAAATGGCCAAAAGGAGGTAGAGACGACCACACTGCAGGCCCTGCAGGTATTGCTGGCAACACCAACAACAACTTGGCTACTACAAGAAGCAACAATGATAAAATTGAAATGAAAATGTAGTTTAACATAATTGCTAAAGGAAATGTTATCTACAGCAACAAAACACCATCATCTTCGTCAGCGCAAACACAGTTGGAGTAAGTTTTGATTTTTTTTCTTGTTGCTATTATTTTGAGTTCCCCAGGAGTTGGTTACCAATAATAACAGCACCAGTAGTCATTTTCACAATGTAAGTAGTTCGAGTAGCCATTTCAGTTAAACTGGGCCCCACGAAATGAGCTGTACTTTAATACGCTGGCAAATGTTGTTGCCGAACAATAAATGATTATGGTCTTGGCCACTTATAGAGAATTTTTCTAGAAAGAAAAAAAGAAAATACCCAGTAATTTCTACTGCCTTAAGTGGTTTGCATGGAGGCCATGTAATCATCTAAGTGCAAAAGACATTGCAGGATATTGGAAATTTCCTGCGACTACTTTCTGCAAGATAAAATTCTTTGTATTAAAAGAGATTGCTACGATTTGTTTTGTTCCCTCGCCAAGAGCTGGATAATTATTATTTTCCAATGAATTTATGAACGGAAAATTGATGAAACACTTATTCGTTTCAAATTATAGATAAAGCATCTCCAACATACTAAGCCATGTTGAAGAATAAGATACATGTAATTTTTGCAAGACAATAGAGGCTGTAAATTTGGCTGATATTCTATGGTCAATGTCGGAAAAGCGAAGAATAATGAGGAACTAGAAATACTTGTATGATTGGCTTAGGGAACCAATGTTTTTTTAAAGTCACCTAGGTATGTATGTATCAGATTTATGTTTATAATACAATGCGTCCTAGAGAGAAATGGGACACCATTCGTTACTCCATCAAAAAATTCAAAATTTCATTGAAAATCCATTAGAAATCGAAATTTCAGATGGAAAACTTAAAATGGCTGTATCTCCTAAACTATGCGTCCTTGAGGGAAATGGGCCTTAATTCGTGACTCCATCAAAAAATTCAAAATTTCATTGAAAATCCATTAGAAATCGAAAATCCAGAAGGAAAACTTAAAATGGCTGTATCTCCTTAACTAGAGGGAAATGGGCCGTAATTCGTGACTCCATCAAAAAATTCAACATTTCATTAAAAATCCATTAGAAATTGAAATTTCAGTAGGAAAATTAAAAATGGCTGTATCTCCTAAACTATGCGCCCTAAAAGAAATGGGACACCATTCGTGACTCAATCAAAAAATTCAATATATCATTGAAAATCCATTAGAAATCGAAATTTCAGGTGGAAAACTTAAAATGGCCGTATCTCTTAAACTATGCGTCCTAGAGGGAAATGGGCTTTAATTCGTGACTCCATCAAAAAATTCAAAATCTCATTGCAAATCCATCAGAAATCGAAAATCCAGAAGGAAAACTTAAAATGGCTGTATCTCCTTAACTATGCGTCTTAGAGGGAAATGGGCCTTAATTCGTGACTCTATCAAAAAATTCAATATATCATTGAAAATCCATTAGAAATCGAAATTTCAGATGGAAAACTTAAAATGGCTGTATCTCCTAAACTATGCGCCCTAGAGGGAAATCGACCCTTATTCGTGACTCAATCAAAAATTCAAAATTTCATTGAAAATCCATTAGAAATCGAAATTTCAGATGGAAAACTTAAAAATGGCCGTATTTCCTAAACCATGCATCCTTGAGGGAAAAGGGCCTTAATTCGTGACTCCATCAAAAAATTCAAAGTTCCATTGAAAATCCATTAGAAATCGAAATTTCAGATGGAAAACTTAAAATGGCTGTATCTCCTAAACCATGCGTCCTAGAGGGAAAAGGGCCTTAAATCGTGACTACATAAAAAAATTCAACATTTCATTGAAAATCCATTAGAAATTGAAATTTCATTTAAAAAACTTAAAATGGCTGTATCTCCTGTATCTACGATATATTTGATATATTGGGTTGCCCAAAAAGTAATTGCGGATTTTTTATATAGTCGGCGTTGACAATTTTTTTTACAGCTTGTGACTCTGTAATTGCATTCTTTCTTCTGTCAGTTATCAACTGTTACTTTTAGCTTGCTTTAAGTTTTATTGATTAAAGTTCATTCTAAGCTTTATTAAAAATGCATTTACTTTCTTTTAAAAAATCCGCAATTACTTTTTGGGCAACTCAATATATGATCAGAAATATTGAATGATGCTATTATCGTTAGTTTACCAGCTCTAGCCTAAAGACGCGTTAAATTTTTTCAGTTCTCAATACCGAATGCGTCAACAAGCAAGAAAACAACGACAACAACAAGCGGACCATAGCACACCTAGAGATAACATTCGCGACGCCATTGCCATTCACGACACCGATTGATATGCTGCAAAAAGTTGGTACAAATTTAAACAATTAAAAGCGTACTAAGTTCGGCCGGGCCGAATCTTATATACCCTCCACCATGGATCGCATTTGTCTAGTTCTTTTCCCGGCATCTCTTCTTAGACAAAAAAGGATAAAAGAAAAGATTTGCTCTGCCATTAGAGCAATATCAAGATATGGTCCGGTTTGGACCACAATTAAATTATATGCTGGAGACCTGTGTAAAATGTCAGCCAATTCGAATAAGAATTGCGCCCTTTGGGGGCTCAAGATGTAAAATAGAGAGATCTATTTATATGGGAGCTGTATCAGGATATAGACCGATTCAGACCATAATAAACACGTATGTTAATGGTCATGTGAGGGTCTGTCGTACAAAACTTCAGGCAAATCGGATAATAATTACGCCTTCTAGAGGCTGAAGAAGTCAAGATTATATGACAGCTATATCAGGCTATGGACCGATTTGAACCTCACTTAGCACTGTTTTTGGATATCATAACAAAACACATCGTGCAAAATTTCATTCTAACCGGATAAGAATTGCGCCCTGTAGAGGATCAAGAAGTCAAGGCACAAGATCGGTTTATATGGCAGTTATATCAGGCTATGAACCGATTGGAACCTTACTTAGCACAGTTGTTGGAAGTCATAGCGAAACACGTCGCACCAAATTGCATTCTAACCGGATAAGAATTGCGCCCTCTAGAGGCTCAAGAAGTCAAGACCCAAGATCGGTTTATATGATAGCTAAATCAGGTTATGGACTGATTTGAACCTTATTTGACACAGTTGTTGGGTATCAAAACAAAACACCTCATGCTAAATTTCAGCCAAATCGGATGAGAACTGCGTGCTCTATTGGCTCAAGAAGCAAGACCCAAGATCGGTTTATATGGCAGTTATATCAGGTTAGGGATCGATATGAACGGTTTTTAGCACAGTTGTTGAGTATCATAACAAAACACGTCGCGCAAAATTTCATTCCAATCTGATAAGAATTGCGCCCTCTAGAGGCCCAAGAAGTCAAGACGCAAGATCGGTTTATGGCAGCTATGTCAAGTTATGAATCGATTTGAACCAAACTTGGCACAGTTGTTGGAAATCAAAACAAAAAACTTCATGCAAAATTTGATTTAAGTTGGATAAGAGTTGCGCCCTCTAGTGGCTCAAGAAGTCAAGACCCAAGATCGGTTTATATGGCAGCTATATCAAGTTGTAGACCGATTTGAACCTTATTTGGCACAGGTGTTGGATATCATAACAAAACACGTTGTGCAATTTCATGCCAATCGGATAAGAATTGCGCACTCGAGAGACTCAAGAAGTCGAATCCCAAGATCGGTTTATATGGCAGCTATATCAAAACATGGACCGATATGGCCCATTTACAATACCAACCGACCTACACTAATAAGAAGTATTCGTGCAAAATTTCAAGTGGCTAGCTTTACTCCTTCGGAAGTTAGCGTGCTTTCGACAGACAGACGGACGGACGGACGGACAGACGGACGGACATGGCTAGATCGACATAAAATGTCACGACGATCAAGAATATATATACTTCATGGGGTCTCAGACGAATATTTCGAGTAGTTACAAACAGATTGACGAAATTAGTATATCCCCATCCTATGGTGGAGGATTTTGTTATGATATCCAACAACTGTGCAAAGTATGGTTTAAATCGGTCCATGTTATGATATAGCTGCCATATATACCGATCTTGGGTCTTGACTTCTTGAGCCTCTAGAGTGCGCAATTCTTATCCGATTGGAATGAAATTTTGCACAACGTGTTTTGTTATGATACTTAACAACAGTGCCCAGTATGGTTCAAATCGGTTCATAACCTGATATACCTGTCATATAAACCGATCTTAGGTCTTGACTTCTTGAGCCTCTAGAGGACGCAATTCTTATCCGATTTGAATGAATTTTGGCACGTAGTATTTTGTTATGATATCCAATAGATGTGCCAAGTATGGTTTAAATCGGTCCATAACTTGATATAGCTGCCATAAAAACCAATCTTGGGTCTTGATTTCTTGAGCCTCTAATGTGCGCAATTCTTATCCGATTGGAATGAAATTTTGTACGACGGATTCTCTTATGACCATCAACAATCGTGTTTATTATGGTCTGAATCGGTCTATAGCCCGATACAGCTCCCACATAAATCGATCTCTCTATTTTACTTCTTGGTCCCCAAAGGGCGCATATATATAATTTAATTGTGGTTCAAACCGGACCATGTCTTGATATCGCTCTAAAAGCAGAGCAAATCTTTTCTTATCCTTTTACCTTTACCCACCACCGACGGATGGGGGTATATTCATTTTGTCATTCCGTTTGCAACACATCGAAATATCCATTTCCGACCCCATAAAGTATATATATTCTTGATCAGCGTAAAAATCTAAGACGATCTAGACATGTCCGTTCGTCTGTCCGTTTGTCTGTTGAAATCACGCTACAATATAGGTCTTAGGCCCATAAAAGCCACATTTATTATCCGATTTTGCTGAAATTTGGGACAGTGAGTTGCTTTGAGCCCTTTGACATCCTTCGCCAATTTGGCCCAGATCGGTCCAGTTTTGGATATAGCTGGCATATAGACCGATCCTCCGATTTAGGGTCTTAGACCCATAAAAGCCACATTTATTATCCGATTTTGCTGAAATTTGGGACAGTGAGTTGTCTTAGGCCCTCCGACATCCTTTTTCAATTTGGCTCATATGGGCTCAGATTTGGATATAGCTGCCATATAGACCGATCTCTCGATTTAAGGTTTTGAGCCCGTAAAAATCGCATTTATTGCCCGATGTCGTCGAAATTTGGGACAGTGAGTTTTGATAAAACTTTCGATATTATTTTTCGATTTGGCTCAGTTCGGTCGAGATTTGGATATAGCTGCAATATAGACCGATCTCTTGATTTAAGGTTTTGGGGCCATAAAAGGCGCATTTATTGTCCGATTTCGCCGAAATTTGGGACAGTGAGTTGTGTTAGGCGCTTCGACATGTATCTGCAACTTGGTCGAAATCGGTCCAGATTTGGATATAGCTGCCATATAGATCGATATCTCGATGAAAAGCCTTGGCCCAATAAAAGGCGCTTTTATAATCCGATTTTACTGAAATTTGACACAGTGACCTATGTTAGGCTTTTCGACGTCTGTGTCGTTTATGGTTCAGAGCGGTTTATTTTTAGATATGCAAATGCAAATGTTGCCCATGAACATTCCGCTAAGGAACAGGGGCAAACTTCTCACATATCAATGAGTGCTGTCCGATTCAAGTTTAAGCGCAATGATAAGGGGACTCCTTTTTATAGCCGAGTCCGAACGGCGTGCCGCAGTGCGACACCTCTTTGGAGAGAAGTTTTACATGGCATAGTACCTCACAAATGTTGCCAGCATTAGGAGGGGAAAACCATCGCTGAAAATTTTTTTCTGATGGTCTCGCCAGGATTCGAACCCAGGCGTTCAGCGTCATAGGCGGACATGCTAACCTCTGCGCTACGGTGGCCTCCAAACGACTTTTTACTTGTTTTGCCTAAGAAGAGATGCCGGGAAAAGAACTCAACACATGCGATCCACGGTGGAGGGTATATAAGATTCGGCCCGGCCGAACTTAGCACGCTTTTACTTGTTCTCTTTCGAAAGTTAGCGTGCTTTCGACAGACAGAAGGACGGATGGACATGGCTAGATCGACATAAAATTACATGACGACCAAGAATGTATATACTTTATAGGGTCTCGGACGAATATTTCGAGGAGTTACAAACAGAATGACGAAATAAGTATACCCCCCTCCTTCGGTGGAAGATATAAAAAAACTGGTTGTAATATGTGAATATACCAGCAAATGCATTTTATTTCATTTATTTAAATAATAACTCATTTAGCTGTTCAGCAAACTGCGAACAATGCTTATTTAAATTAAAATCTATTATTTTTAAGAGATGCATATGCAAAAATACATAATAACAATAATACAATAACAATAAAATAGCAAATACAGCAATAATAATAACAATAATCACAACATTCACATCCATAATATCGATGACGATGATGCTGCCGATGCCAATGATGATAAACGGAAACGTAAGCATTTATGTGGAATTTCATTTCCGCCCGACATTCGACAAAAATGCGAAACGCAACGAAAAAGTTGGGGAGGGGTGTGAGCAAGAATTTTTGTTTGAAATGTCTATTGCAAAGGCAGCTTTTTCTACCCCACGGATGATGATGTCCATGTGGTGAAGGAGGCATGGCCACAAAGCCAATTGACAGAGTCCAATGGAAAAATTTAATAAAAATACATTTCATGCTGTTGCCGTTGACGTTGTGCTGCTGTTGTTGTTGTCCTTGTGTTTGATGCAGTTGCTTTGGCTGCATGTGTGTGTGTGTGTATGTGTGGTTGTTTTAACATTTTTATAAATAAATTGTGAATTATTGCAAATAATCGGACATTTCACTTGTCACTTTGTGGGGGCCACCAGCTTCACCACCACTGTGGGCCTAAAGGACATTTTCATGCATCCTAGAATCCTCCTACAAGGAATGATGAATGATGGCAAGTTTGGGAGGTGATAGAGGTGGTGTTGCTGGCTGGCAATTGCAATGACCAGCGTTTGCAATGAAGTTTGAAATGCATTCATGCTGTTATTGACCACCATCGTTAATTTTTTGCGGCTTTTAATGCAAATGTTGGTTTGCTTTTGGTCTCGCCGTTTTTTGCTCTTTCATTTATTCAAATTTTCATTTTATTGGTCATTCCATTTGATGGCGGGGCAGGGAGAGAGTGAGAGGATGGGGCTATCGGAGCAGGGAAAAGACGGATGTTAATTTTTGTCGCGTTTTTAAATGGATAATGCATGTTTTTATTAAAAATGCCACATTTACGTTGTACCATGTGTGCTAAGTGGTGGTGGTTGGGAGACACAAAGCTTTCTGTGGCGGAAATGTAGGATTTTAAATACATTTTGGAGTAGAATTTAAACGAATTTCAAATTGCAGTAAAATTTGTGCAATAGAGAAAAATTGGAAATGTTTTAGAAACCAAATAAAAACAAATTAAAAAGGCATTTAATTCGGGCGGGGCCAAGCCAACACGTATACAGTTCCATTAATGAACCCAAAAAGTTTATTCAAGAGATTGGGTATAGTGTGTACATTATCGTCCGATCTAGATTATATTTGCACTTCTATTTAGGTTTCGATTAAATTTTTAACAGTGTATAGGACACACTGTTCCACCCATTTATGGTCTTAGGCCCATATAGACAGGTATAATGGTATGCAAATAAATCCAAACTTTCGCCTCATTGCTTTGGTGGACGCCGATGGCGAGATGGCGTGCAACATAAGGACATTGCAACAGGTTCATAGAAAGTGTTGCCTGGCATAGGTGGGACGATTAGGAGCAAATTTACTAGGGTACTTCAGACTATTCCACACATCCGCCCATTGTCATGCAGATTTAGGATGACACAGCTATTGCGGCTATGAAACTTAAGGTGATGGGAGAATGAATAGAAGATGAGAGCACGTCATACCATAGCGGCATGATTGAGTCAATGATAGGATGGATTGGATGAAGTTTCACTTCGGAAATCTTAGACATCACTAGGGGTAATTTGCGACGCATTGCTGTCAGCCGAATTCTGGTATTGCCATCTGAAAGTTCATTCTACACCTATGGCTCAAAGCTTGAGGAGAGAGTTAAACTACTAGTTGTCTAAGCATAACCAGGGCTATGAGTGCCCATCTGGCATGCAATGCGTCGCACTCGACTTCGAGTGACGTCTCTAGTATTCGATTCGAAATCTCCTCCAATACATGCTGGGTTGCTATCATCGCCTTCTCTCCAGGGACCCAGGGACTGAGATCGGTTTCTGACTGCCTTGGCATAATACGGTCCTGCAAGTGGCCATTCGAGAGATCCATGCATGAGTGAGGTTGTATAGTGAGGTAATAGTGCTAACTCTATACAACCTCAAGAATGCATGGATCGCTAGGATCTCTACTTGCAGGACCGTATTATGCTCAGGCAGTCATAAACCGATCTCAGTCCCTGGGTCCCACTCAAGCCCACTCCGTCCTCTAGCTTTGATCCATCTGTGTAGAATGACCATTCAGATGGAAATGCCAGCGTTCCATCAATCCAAGACTGACCATTCACCTGGGTCCCACTCAGGCCCATTCCATCATCTATCTTTGATCCATCAGTGCAGCTGTAGTGGCCGGCTTCATTGAAATTTCCACCTCTCCCAAAGTTTAAGGAAAACCCGATACAATTTTCATTCATTGAAAATTCTTTTCAAAAATTCGCCTTTATTTTTCAAAATTTTATGATTACACTGATTTAGGTATTTCCACTTGGAATGGCATTAGCTGCCTCTTCCTTAAATTTGAAAATTTCAATTCATTTTAAAGTTCACACTCTTTGACTAAGTCTTGACGTGGTTTTGTTTTGATCACACTTCATATTTCCAGTATAGCGGGTCACTTGCTTGCCTATCCACATGAATTTCACAAATTACCTTAGCCGCTCTTTCATAATAATACATGACAGGTCTACATGGCGAAGTACTGTATAAAACAAATTTCGGATTTGGTTGTTAAAATGACTAAGTCGATTTTTTTTCAAAAATGTCAATTGAAACATCATAAATTTGGAGATAAAATTCAATTTTTTTATTCTAGAATATCATCCGAAGTTTATTTTATAGCCCCTTCACTCTCAAGATCAACTTTGTCAGTTTTTTTATCTTTGGAAAGTCTTTGATGTGTAGGGGACAGATGTTGGTAACGCCAATGGTCTTGTAGTTTTGACGTTTTCTATTGTTCACCTATTTTTCTTTTTGCAAATCGAGGTTTTCAGACTCGCAGCCAAATTAATATTCTTCCTTGTTCTGCCAACCTTTGAGACGAATAGTTGGAAAGTTTTCTGCGAATTTATATCCAAAAGTATATAGCCCATCGTAGTCAGAAGTGAACTTTTTTTTAAGTGCCAATTCAATTTTTTACGGTGTTTTGGAATAAATTGGTTATATTTCCATGATTTGTGTGAGATAACGCAAGTGCGGGAAAATTGCTGAATAAAATCAAAACCTCGCCCATAGGAGTCGAGTGGCTTTCACGTGTTCGGAGGCCTGTGCACTATTAAAAAATTTACATTTCTGGAAAAAACGACTTACAAATTACTGGAAGGACTTAACAATTTTATTGAGGTGACTGTTTAACACGAACGTGAAGTTATAGTTTGTAAACGCATTTTCTGTTTTAGGTGGAGTCTGGAGTGCTCCGCATCCCTGGGTGTATTTTTATCCTCGGAAACATTTTTTGTGTCTACCCACAGGGTAGACACGATACCTTTTCGGACATCACCTCTATTGTTTGAGTTCCTGTGTGCTTTGGTGGTCAGTGCGGACCATTCAAAAATACGTCATCTCATCTCCAACATCATAATTACGGCACACTACTGCTGCAGAGTGTTTTCTAGCAAAGGAATGGTACTAAACCTCTTGGAGCAGAAGGCAGTCCCAGACCTAATTCGGTGATCACTTTTGCCGCTCATTTAATCTTTTATAATTTGAGTATTGAGAAGACCAGACAAACAACTGTTGGAATGCAGAATAAATAATTTCCGTTTGGCCAACATTTGGTACACCATCTGCATATAATTCCACCCATTGTTTGGTATTTAAATCTTTTCTTCAATGGGCTAATTTTGCATGTTGATCTTTCGTCTAACGTGGAATTACCATCATCATTTGAAGATATTCACACCCATCACCTGTTATTCCTCATTTTGGTTATAATGACTAATGGGATAACCATTTAATGTAACTACATATATTTATTAATTATTTTATTTAAGAAAAAAAGGAAAAAATCCCTGATTGTTTGCTATACACTGATTTTTGGTAAAACGTTATGAGTGTTAATGAGTTATGCACAAAATTTAAATCAACAAACAAATAAGAAAATGTTTAAATAATTTCTATCCTATTCTTTTGTGAGAACAATTTGGAAAAAAAAGTATATATACAGTTCTATTCCCACTAAATGAAATTTTGAATAAAAATTTTTGTATAGCAAACAATTTGTATAAATTATATTGCATGACATAAAACCCCTTTGCAAGAAACCCCATTTAATTTCTCAGCTTACAGCAGCAACAAAAACAACAGCCGGTTTGTGTGGGAGGCCTTCACCATAAGCAGAGCATGTTGGTAAGTTTTTTTTTTGAAACATTCATCCATATATCTTGCATCGATTTAATACATCCCATTTAAGAGCATGTTGAGAGTGAGAACATGAGAGAGGCATAAAGCTCTTCTTTATGTGGAATAAGTCATCACACTTGATTTGTTGTTTTTTTTTGCCTTTATTAATGAATTCCGATGACATGAATGAAACACACTACTATTATGTGATCACACTCAGCTTCTCTTCATCTCTTGTAATTCATAGTATCTACGTTTTTCTATTTTCTGTTTGTTTTACAAATTACAAGAGATATTTGGATTTGCATTGTTGTTTTTTCACGTTATTTTTGCTTTGAAACTAACCCTTTAAGGGCCACTAAACATGTACATAAGTTTTGATATATAAAATTTGTAGAGTTCTAAATTTTCTATTAGCATTTATTTTTTTTGACAATTAGAAATTATATACTATGTCGATTTTCCATATCAATAAAAATTTTGTGAATTTGAAGCTAAATGAGAAATGAATTTCTAAGGCATTAATTTAAGACGTTTCTCGGGGAATGGCGTGAGGTATAAGATTTGAAGGTATTCACATTAGGGGTCCTACCGAATATTTTCGTGCCCGTAGGACATAGGTTGGCGAGGGTAGTGAGGCCGTATCTCTCAATAACATCAGTGAGTTGATACACCGCTTTGTGAGGCTTATGGCTAATGCCAGTAGATTTAAAATTCAAATTTTGGTTTTGTTATGTGGGGAATTTGTAAAGTTTTTGCTTTTGGTCTATAAAGTTTGTTTTGTTAAAGAGGGAGTCTATAAAAATAATTACTAGTAATGCGAACATGGCTTGGTATAGAAGGACGCGAACCCCCCAACCGACTGAAGATAGATTTCAAAGGCTCCCGCAGTCGTTTCTTGATCCAAGTTCCAGGATGCATCTGAAGACTTCAAAATAGCATCTTCGACAATTTTTGCTCGTGACCATTACACAGCATGACCATTCTGATGGAAATGCCAGAGTTTCATCAATCCAAGACTACCCAATGCGTCGCACTCGACCTCGAGTGTGTTCTTAGGTATCCGATACGAAATTTCCTGCCGTCTATCCTGGGTTTCAATTGTCGCCTTGATTATCCTATCAATCGCCTAATTCCCAGAGGACGCCTAATTCCCAGAGGACGCCTAATTTCCAGAGGACGCCTAATTCCCGCTATCCATCGCCAGAGGACGTCGAGTGTGAACATCATTACGTCCAGTAAACTGGCCATCAGCGCTATAACAACCTGGACGGTCCTTTAGCATAAAGCTTTCACTAAGAATGACACACTCTGCATGAAAGCAAAGGGCAGACGGATTGGCAGAAGGTGCCAGAGGGCAGCCATCAATAAACTTGGCTTTTGGGGGTACGGTAGTGCAAGTGAAGCGGTCGGTGAGAAAATTGTATGGGGGTAGCCGAATCATGAGAGGATGAGCTCATTGTTGAGAAGTAGCAGGAAGGAGGTCAGTATGGCTTTCGGTATCATTGCGGGTCACATAGGACTCCGGGCTTACTTATATAGATATGCTGCGGTAGGTAATTCGTATGCAAAGCATGTGAGAACAAGTAAACAGGAGTTGAGTTCGGCCGGGCCGAACTTTGGATACCCACCACCTCCGGTTTATATGTAAACCAACTTTCATCAAAATCCAGTGAAAATTACATACCTTATGTAATTATCAGTTATAGGGAAATATGTTCCGATTTGGACCAATTACTAATAAGTACAACCATATACGATCTGAACCATATACGACACGGATGTAAAGCCTAACATAAGTCACTGTGCCAAATTTCAGTGAAATCGGATTATAAACACGCCTTTTATGGGACCAAGACTTTTAATCGGTCCCAAAACTAAAACCGAGAGAGCAGCTATATCCAAATCTGGACCGATCTGTGCCCTAATGTCAAGGGGATCAACGCTACTCACTGTCCCAAATTTCGGCGACATCGGTCAATAAATGCGTCCTTTATGGGCCCAAAACCTTAAAGCGAAAGATCGGTCTATATGGCAGCTATATCCAAATCTGGACCGATCTGAGCCAAATTGACGAAAGATGTTGAAGGATCTAACACAACTCCTAGTCCCAAATTTCAGCAAAATCGGATGATAAATGTGGCTTTTATGGGCCTAAGACCCTAAATCGTCGGATCGTTCTATATTGCAGCTATATCCAAATCTGTACCGATATGAGCCAAATTGACGAAGGATGTCGAAAGGCCTAAGACAACTAACTGTCCCAAATTTCACCAAAATCGGATAATAAATGTGGCTTTTATGGGCCTAAGACCCTTAATCGGAGGATCGGTCTATATGGCAGCTATATCCAAATCAGGACTGATCTGAACTAAATTGACGAAAGATGTCGAAAGGCCTAACACAACTCACTGTCCTAAATTTCACCAAAATCGGATAATAAATGTGGCTTTTATGGGCCTAAGACCTTAAATCGGAGGATCGGTCTATATGGCAGCCATATCCAAATCTGGACCGATCTGAGCCAAATTGACGAAGGATGTCGAAAGGCCTAAGACAACTAACTGTCCCAAATTTCACCAAAATCGGATAATAAATGTGGCTTTTATGGGCCTAAGACCCTAAATCGGAGGATCGGTCTATATGGCAGCTATATCCAAATCTAGACTGATCTGAACTAAATTGACGAAAGATGTCGAAAGGCCTTACACAACTCACTGTCCCAAATTTCAGCAAAATCGGATAATAAATGTGGCTTTTATGGGCCTAAGACCCTAAATCGGATCGGTCTATATGGCAGCTATATCCAAATCTGGACCGATCTAAGCCAAATTGACGAAGGATATCGAAGGGCCTAACAGAACTCACTGTCCCAAATTTCAGCAAAATCGGATAATAAATGTGGCTTTTATGGGCCTAAGACCCTAAATCGGATCGGTCTATATGGCAGCTATATCCAAATCTGGACCGATCTGAGCCAAATTGACGAAGGACGTCGAAGGATCCAAGACAACTCACTGTCCCAAATTTCATCAAAATCGAATAATAAATGTGGCTTTTATGGGTCTAAGACCCTAAATAGGAGAATCGGTCTATATGACAGCTATATCCAAATCTTGACCGATCTGAGCAAAATTGACAAAGGATATCTGACAGCCTAACACAACTCACTGTCTCAAATTTCAGTAAAATCGAATAATAAATGTGGCTTTTACGGGCCTAAGACCCTAAATCGGAGGATCGGTCTATATGGGGGCTATATAAAGATATAGTCCGATATAGCCCATCTTCGAACTTAATCTGCTAATGGACAAAAAAAGAATCTGTGCAAAGTTTCAGCTCAATATCTCTATTTTTGAAGACTGTAGCGTGATTTCAACAAGCAGACGGACAGACGGACGGACATATCTAGATCGTCTTAGATTTTTATGCTGATCAAGAATATATATACTTTATAGGGTCGGAAATGGATATTTCGATGTGTTGCAATTGGATTAACAAAATGAATAAACTCTCATCCTTCGGTGGTGGATATAAAAATCAATTTGTGTTTGTTTGTTTGTGTGTTCCTTATAGACTCAGAAACGGCTGAACCGATTTTCTTGAAATGTTCACAGATGGTGCATAATGATCCCGTCGTGAAAATAGGGTACTACATTTTTTGATATTTGAAGGGGGGCGGACCCTCCCCCCTTACCCTAATTTTCAGAAACGCCAGATCTCGGAGATGGGTTGTGCGATTAAAGCGAAATTTCATGTGTGTAGTACCCTAAAAATAAAAATTTGGTGCCCAAGTTTCGGATGGGGTACCTAGGTGGGCTGCCCCACCCTAAAACCTATCAAACATATATTTAGACCAATCACGACAAAATGGGACTCAAATGAAAGGTATTTAGGATAAGAAAACGTATCTGATATCCAATTGTCGGACCAAGTGTTAGGGGGACCACCCCAACCCCCAAATCACTCCTAAATCGGACATATTTGCCGACCATGGCAATGTGTATCTCAAATGAAAGATATTTGCGAGTAGAATCTGATATCCAAATGTGGGACCACGTTTCTGGGGGTCCACCACTTCCCCAAAACATCCCCCAAACAGGACTTATTTACTGACCATGGGAATATGGGGCTTAAATAAAAGGTATTTGAATGTAGAAAACGAATCTAAAACCAAATGTGGGACCACTTTTCTCTTCCCCAAAACACCCTCAAACAGGACTTTTTTACTGACCATAGGAATATGGGGCTTAAATAAAAGGTATTTAAGTGTCGAATTCAAATGTGATATCCAAATATGGGGCCAAGTGTTTGGGGGGCCGCCTCTCCCCAAAAACCTCCCCCAAAGGGGACACATTTACGACCATAGCTACATGGGGCTCAAATAAAAGGTGTTTGGGAGTAAAGCACGAATCTGATATCAATATTCGGGAAAAGAGTCTATGGGGCCAACCCACCACCACAACACCACCCAAATAGGAAGCATTCGCTGACTATTGCAATATGAGGTTCAAACAAGAGGGTTTTTGGAGTGGAACACGAATCCGATATATATTTTCAAGGCCAACTCAATGAGTGGCCGCCCATCCCCCAAGGTACTTATATTGTTAAACTGTTAGTCAAGCGATATACTATTTTCGTAGCACTAAAAGATCTTTAATTGTCGAAAATAAACATTCCAAGGAAACTTTTGTTCCATATAAAGTAAAAGAAGGCGCAGCGGAGCGGACCCGGGTCAGCTAGTAGTTTTATATAATAGGGAGCTATTTTGGGGTGGGGCGGCTCCCCAAACACATGGCTCTATATTGCCGTGATTGGTCTATATATCCATTTGGCGGATTTTGGGCTGTCTTCGCGGCACTCGTCCCTACAATAGAAACCATGTTTTTTTGATAATTGTTAGAGTGCAAAAAATTTCGAACTAATCGCATTACAAATCTCCGATATATGGTATTTTTGAAATTGGTAAATAATAAGTGCTTTTTAGGGGAAACATTTCGATTCAAATATGGATATCAAATTCGTGTCCACTCCTAAATCCCTTTACTTTGAACCCCATTTCGTCATGGTCGCTAAGTATGAACCGTTTGGAGGGTGTTTGGGGCTGGGGAGGCCACCAGCACGTTGCCCTAAAAATAGATTTAAAATTCGTTCTTTACTCCCTAATACCATTGATTTGAGCTCCATATTGCTATAGTCGGAATAAAAATGTATGTTTAAGGGGTGATTTACTACGTACCCCCGAAATTTAATATCAAATTCGTTTTCTACTCTCAAATACCTTTCATTTGAATCCCATATTGCCATTATGAGTCAATTATTCTATTTTTTGAGGAAAATAGAGCAACCTTGACTTGAATACAAATTTTTATGTCATATTTTCTACTCCCAAATATCTTTGATTTGAATCTAATATAGCCATGGTCGGCTGATATGCCCATTAGGGGGTATTTGAGGGTGGGGAGACCTGCCATTACTTGGACTTAGTTTTTTATGTCATATTTGTACTCAACTGCCGGATACTTTTCATTTGAGTCCCATAATGATAGGAACGTGGAATATTTCTGTTTAGAGGAATTTTTGGGTTGGGCGGCCCGCTGGTTACTGGGACCCAAAATTTTATATGATTTTCATTTTCTAGTCTCCAATACCTTTTATTTGATGCCCATATTGTGCCCATCAGTCCTCTTTTGATTTGGATGCCTTTTTGGCATGAATTAGATATAGCTGCCATATAGACCTTTCTCCCGATAAAGGGTCTGAAGGCCATAAAAGCTTTAAATATTATCCACTTTCGCTGAAATTTGAAACAGTGAGTAGGTTAAGACCTCCCAACATCCGACTCAAATATGGTTCAGATCGGACTATATTTAGATATAGCTGTCATATAGACCGATCTGCCGATAAGGGACTGAAGCCCATAAAAGCTTTATTTATTACCCGATTTCGCTGAAATTTTAAACAGTGAGTTTTACTGAGCTTCACGATATCCGACCTTAATATGGTCGAAAAGACCAATATTTTGTTCTACAAAATTGAATAGTGAAGTATGTATTAGACTACTCAATGTCTGAGTTGAATTTGGGTGCATAAGTTATCCAATTTTCAGCGGATTGTGACGAAAGGGGATTTACACATATACCCGAGGTGGTGGGTATCCAAAGTTCGGCCCGGCTGAACTTAATGCCTTTTTACTTGTTTTATTTCATGACATTCTTAGTTGATTTTATTAACAACAGAATTTAACATTTAAAATTTTTCATACTTCTTATCAAAGCCTTCATATTCTTCCACCTAAACCCAAATGTAGCGGAAATATAATTGGCTGATGGCAATAAATCTTGTACTTCCTCTTAACACCCTCAACTATTTCCGGTTACTCATAAGATAAAAGGAAACTTTGTCTTGGTGGATACATGGACATTTCTTTTCCTCTCAGACTTACATTTCCGACGGCACTCGCAATGATCAACAATTTGTTTAGAATATCCTTAAATCTTTGTTTTCGTTTTCAAGAAAAGTTGGTTTCTTTTGTTTGTCCCCATACGAAGAGAGGGAGAGAGAGGGAACAAATTAAAAGTTATAAATAAATTATCATTATCATGTTAAAGCTGGAAGACTCAAAGAGATTCCATGCAAGATTAGAAGTCATCATTGCAAAGGAAGCAGCAGAATCAAGGATGGGGTGAACTAGTGTTATAGAAGTCCATTACACCAGAAATCATCTGACAATAGACATTGATTTGTTTTGCTTTTTGTGGCATGTATACAACATGCAAGGCCATTCATTGTTAGGACTCCCTTTCTCCCCCGTCAAGGACTTAATGAACTTTTCGCAAAGTTTTCCTCTTAAATTAGATTTTCCCTGTTTTTTTTTTTTTATTTTTGTTTTGGAACAAATGAAGGAACGCATGCAAGTACTTCAACGAAATTAGTTAAATCCTTTTGGTCCTTTTGTTTTAGTGTGTATGAAAGTTTTGTGTATGCGTGTGCGCTTTGCCTTAATATTCGTGGCACGCATTTCATTTGTTTCTTCATTCTGTGAAGGCAGTCATGCGTCAAGGTGGTACTAATTTCCTTTAAATACACTTCACTTAATTTCCATTGTTGCCAAATGAATGAAGAAGAAAAAGAAGCCAGAAAGTGTTGGTGTTGGTTTTTGGTTTTGTTGCTGCTGCCAGAAGTCCTTCTGGGTTTCTGTTCTTCATTCATTGTCAAAGTGTTGTCCTTTTTTCGTTTTTACATTAAAATAACAATGTGATATGTACACCATGTTCAATTTCAATTAAAATAATTAAGCAATTCTATGGCAGCTTAAATGAGATTTTGGTGTTAATAGGGTGTTATGGTTCGAGCGCTAAAGTGACATCTTAGGCTTTGTTTGTAAATTAGGTGGTATCTAATTTTAAATTAACTAAATTAAAGGATATTTGAATAACGACGGCATTGAGGGAAGTGGTCTATGGTACAAGTCGCAATTAATAGAAACCTTGTATGCCATTGAGGCCATTTTTGTACCCATCACCATAGGACAGGGTGTATATTCACTTAGTCATTCCGTTTGCAGTACATCGAAATTTCAATTTCCGACTCTACAAAGTATATATATTTCAGATCGTCGTAAAATTCTAAGACGATTTAACGATGTCCGTGTGTCTGTCCGTCTATCCGGCTGTCTGTCCGTCTGTTGTAATCACTCTAGAACCTTCAAAAATTGAGATATTGAGCTGAAATTTGTTACAGATACGTCTTTTTGATGCACGCTGGTTAAGTTCTTGAACTGGCCAAATTTGACCATATTTGGATATAGCTGCTATATAGACCGATTTTCCGATAAAGGGCCTATTGCCCATAAAAACTTTATTTTTCATCCGATTTTGGAGATATTTTAAACAGTGAGTAAATTTAAGGCTTCCCGACAACTGACCCAAATATGGCTCAGATATATACCATATAGACCGATCTTCCGAAAAAGGGTCCGAAGACCAAAAAAGTTTCATTTATTACCCGATTTCGCTGAGATTTGAGAGAGATTTTTTTGAAATTTTTGAAGCCTCCCGACATTTCACATAAATATGGATTAAATCGGTTCATATTTGGATATAGCTGCCATATAGACCGATCTGCCGATAAGGGGACTGAAGCCCATAAAAGATTTATTTATTACCCGATTTCGCAGAAATTTGAAACAGCTAGTTATTCTGAGCCTCATGATATCCGATCTTAATATGGTTCAGATCGGTTTATAATTGGATATATCTGCCAAAAAGACCAATATTTTGTTCTAAAAAATTGAATATTCACATATATTGGGTTGCCCAAAAAGTAATTGCGGTTTTTTTAAAAGAAAGTAAATGCATTTTTAATAAAACTTAGAATGAACTTTAATCAAATATGCTTTTTTTACACTTTTTTTCTAAAGCAAGCTAAAAGTAACAGCTGATAACTGACAGAAGAAAGAATGCAATTACAGAGTCACAAGCTGTGAAAAAATTTGTCAACGCCGACTATATGAAAAATCCGCAATTACTTTTTGGGCAACCCAATATATTAGACCACTCAATGTCCGTGCCGAATTTGGTTGCTTAAGTTGCCCAACTTTCATCGGATTGTGACGAAATGGAATTTACATATAAACCCGAGGTGGTGGGTATTCAAAATTCGGCCCGGCCGAACTTAATGCCTTTTTACTTGTTATACCCACCACCGAAGGATGGGGGTATATTCATTTTGTCATTCCATTTGCAACACACCGAAATATCCATTTCCGACCTTATAAAGTATATATATTCTCGATCAGCGTAAAAATCTAAGACGATCTAGACATGTTTGTCCATCTGTCGGTTGAAATCACGCTACAGTCTTCCAAAATAGAGATATTGAGCTGAAATTTTGCACAGAGTCTTTTTTTATTCATAAGCAGGTTAAGTTCTAAGATGGGCTATATCGGACTATATCTTGATATAGCCCCCATATAGACGTATCCGCCGATTTAGGGTTTTAGGCCCATAAAAACCACATTTATTATCCGATTTAGCTGAAATTTTTGGCAGTGAGTTTTGTTTGGCCCTCCAGCATCCTTCGTTAATTTGGCCCAGATTGGTCCAGATTTGGATATAGCTGCCATATAGACCGATCCGCCGATTTAGGGTCTTAGGCCAATAAAAGCCAGAATTATCATCCGATTTGGCTGAAATTTGAAACAGTTAGTTGTGTTAGACCCTTCGACATCCTTGGTCAATTTGGCTCAGATCGGTGCAGATTTGGATATAACTGCCATATAGACCGATTCTCCGGTTTAGGGTTTTAGGCCCATAAAAACCACATTTATTATCCGATTTAGCTGAAATTTTTGGCAGTGAGTTGTGTTTGGCCCTCCAGCATCCTTCGTTAATTTGGCTCAGATCGGTTCAGATTTGGATATAGCTGCCATATAGACCGATCTTCAGATTTAGGGTCCTTGAACCATAAAAGCCACATTTATTATCCGATTTTGCTGAAGTTTTGGACAGTAAGTTATGTTAGGCCCTTCGACATCTTTTGTCATTTTGGCCTAGATCAGTATAGATTTGGATATAGCTGCCATATAGACCGATATCTCGATTTAAAGTCTTGGCCCCAAAAAAAGACGCATTTATAATCCGATTTAACTGAAATTTGACACATTGACTTATGTTGGGCTTTTCGACATCCATATTGTATGTGGTTCAGATTGGTTTATTTTTAGATATAGCTACAAAAGAGACCAATATTTTGTTGTACATAATTGAACAATAACTTGTACTTATTAGTATTTGATCCTAATCGGATCATATTTCGATATAACTGCTATGGGACATAAGGTATGCAATTTTCACTGGATTTGGATGAAAGGTGGTTTACATATATACCTGAGGTGGTGGGTATCCAAAGTTCGGCCCGGCCGAACTTAACGCCTTTTTACTTGTTTTTATGTAATTTTTTCTGATGTTACTTAAAACTAAGAAGAAATACAACTTTGTGGATTTGAAAAAGCCAATTTTATTTGCTTATTCTCATTACAAAATTTCCAACAATTTGTGAGAAAATAAACTCACTTAACAGTTGCTCTCAATATTAGCATAGCAAATAGGGAAATCTATCATTTTTCCATGCAGCCATGTGATAAAGTATTGTTGCTCTCAGTACATAATCAGTACTTAAACCCTTTCTTGATGCCGAAATCATACACATAATATATAAGGCAACATAGTGCTCTTACCTCGCTTCGTCTGCTTAAATTCCCATTACATTGTTCTGGGGCACAAACACAAACAAACCACGCATGCTTTTATAGAGTCCAGTTTCCAGTGTATTGTCACGAAGGCATTTGCAATCAAAAGAAATGCCAAAGAGGAAAAGTAAACATTAACACATTCGCTGCTACAGCAACAACAACAACAACAACAACAATTAGAACAACTAGTGCTGAGACTACTGCTTCCACTATATGGCAAACTAATATTATTGACTTTTGTCCAAAGTGATTTATGTCCCCGGAGAGACGTTTAATTATTCCCCAATGCAGTGAAAGGAATACTGTGTACCAAAAGAGAACAGAGAGCAAGCCACACAAACACTATGAAGCATTGAGACTTGAGACCAGCGAAAAGGGACCATCAGTTACAAGAACAACAGAACGGGAGTAAACATTTTGCATGGCATGATACAATGATACAGACGCAAACACTCAGACACACATACTAGCACACTCACTCGCTCACCCTTGATGTAGATACAGACAGACAAATACGAGAAATTGCAATTAAAATGCATTGTAAAGCAATAACTCAACAACAGAAACAACTCATTAGATACGACGATACGACACAACTACTACTACTACTACAACTATAAATGCAAGCATGCATCCATCTTTCTTTGCTTACATTCACAAGCTCACATATACTCACATGAACTCATTGACACCAGTTTGGGAGAGCAAGAAAAAAATGTAATTACAAGTGGCCATAATTGAAGATGCAGTCAAACTAAAGTAACTGTAGCAGCCACTGCCGCTGATATCACTGCTGCTGTTGCTACTGCTGCTGCTACTGCTGCTGCTACTACTGCTGTTTATCGCAATGACCTCTACTTGCTTGCACGCGCTATGATGTATCCTTACTTTGGTTCTTCCCCCCGCCCTTTAGAAGGGACATCTAAAATGAAATGTTAGCCCAGGGGTTATGTCCTTGTGTGACAAATTCGTTGAGAGATAGAAAGCGAATGGTGTTACAGGGTTGTGCACTAGATAAAAGGATTTGCCAATAATTATTAGCAGGAGTCAAAAGGATATCAAACATTAAAGGGTTACATTAACGAATGTAGCATGAGAAGGAACATAACAAAGCAGAGCAGACTTTGTGGAAGCCCTAAGCAGTATTATGAATTTTTTGTACCCTTCACCTAAGGGAGGAAGGAATATTAGGTTCATTGCTTCATTTGCAACACTTTGAAGTATTCAAGATTTGGCAAATGGCATAGCTCCTTTATAAACCGATCTTCCTTTTTCACTTTGTAGAGTCACATTCGCAAAATGTATCCAAGAACATTCCTTTAATGAACACTAGGGATGCTTCTCTTATATCAGTGAGAGCCCTCTGAATCACATTTTAAGCAATTATAAGTAGAGATCGGATATACAGGGTGGCTGATGAATATTGCTACAATGATGAATATTGCTACATTTTTTTTTCGGTGTATGGAATACATTTTTCTTTTATTCATGTTAAATTAAATTATTAAATTAATTATTAAATTATTATTAATTAAATTAATTAATTAATTAATTAAATTAATTATTAAATTATTATTATTAAATAGAAAAAAAGTTATTACATTTTTTTTTGGTAGCGGCTTTCATCAGCCACCCTGTATATGCACTTTTTGTTTATGGACCGATTTTGACCAAAATGTGTATTTAGGCATTATTTGGGGTAAGAAAATGAATTTTGACGTCATATCTGATATATGCAAAAATATGTTCGAGCCAAAATAGATACGTTTAGAACCTTCAATGATTTAATGGTTTGGGTTCTAAGTATTTTTGTGGGTATAAATGTTCTCTTTAAGCCCATTTTCCACCAATGGTATCCTAGCTCCAAATTTGTACCGGTTTCCCGATTTAGGGTCTTAGGCCTTTAAAAGCCACATTTATTACCCGATTTCGCTGAAATTTGTCACAACGAGCCGTATTTATTTCCCGATATCGCTGAAATTTGGCACAAGAAGTTGTGTTTAGATCTTTGATATCTGTGCTGAATATGGTCCTGATTGGTCTATATCTTAGCATAGCTCCCATATAGACCGTTCTACCGATTTAAGGTCTTAAGCCCTTAAAAGCCGTATTTATTACCCGATGTGGCTGAAATTTGGCACAACGAGTCATGTTTTGATCTTTGATATCTGTGCCAAATATGGTTCAGATCGGTCTATATCTTAGCATAGCTCCCATATAGACCGATCTCCCGATTTAAGGTCTTAGACCCTTAAAAGCCGTATTTATTACCCGATGTGGCTGAAATTTGGCACAACGAGTCGTGTTTTGATCTTTGATATCTGTGCCGAATATGGTTGAGATCGGTTTATATCTTAGCATAGATCCCATATAGACCGATCTCCCGATTTAAGGTTTTAAGCCGTTAAAAGACGTATTTACTATCCGATTTTGCTAAAAATTGGCACAACGAATTGTGTTTAGATCCTTGATATCTGTGCCAAATATGGTGCAGATCGGTCTATATCTGAGCATAGCTCCCATATAGACCGTTCGCCCGATGTAAGGTCTTAGGCCCTTAAAAACCGTATTTATTTCCCGATTTCGCTGAAAATTAGCACCACGAGTTGTGTTTAGATCTTTGATATCTGTGCCGCATATGGTCCTGATTGGTCTATATCTTAGCATAGCTCCCATATAGACCGTTCTACCGATTTAAGGTCTTAGGCCCTTAAAAGCCGTATTTATTACCCGATTTGGCTGAAATTTGGCACAACGAGTCGTGTTTTGATCTTTGATATCTGTGCCGCATATGGTCCTGATTGGTCTATATCTTAGCATAGCTCCCATATAGACCGTTCTACCGATTTAAGGTCTTAGACCCTTAGAAGCCGTATTTATTACCCGATTTAGCTGAAATTTGCCACAACGAGTTGTGTTTAGACCTTTGGTATCTGTGCCGAATATGGTTCAGATCGGTCTATATCTTAGCATAGCTACCATATAGACTGATCTCCCGATTGAAGGTCTTAGGCCTTTAAAAGACGTATTTATTTCCCTTTTTCGCTAAAAATTGGCACAACGAGTTGAGTTTAGATTTTTGATATCTGCGCCAAATATGGTTAAGATCGGTCTATATCTTAGCATAGCTCCCATATAGACCCATCTCCTGATTTAAGGTTTTAAGCCCATAAAAGTCGTATTTATTACCCGATTTGGTTGAAATTTGGCACAAAGAGTTGTGTTTAGATCTTTGATAACTGTGCCAAATATGGTTCAGATCGGTTAATATCTTAGCATAGCTCCCATATAGACCGATCTCCCGATTTAAGGTTGGGTTCACCCAATAGCGTGACTCCAAAATTAACGCCAGTTTCGTATGTTTCGTAATTATAAGAGAATGTACAAAATAAGCTAAAATCGGTTAAACAATCTTGGCTAACTGCCGTTTTCACACCCTCCACCATAGGATGGGGGTATACAGATTTCGTCATTCTGTTCGTACCACCTCGAAATACGCGCCTGAGACCCCATAAATAATATATATTCTTCATCGTCCGTCCCCCATCCGTCCATCCGTCCGTCCATCCATCCGTCCGTCCATCCGTCTGTCCATCCGTCCGTCCATCCGTCCGTCCATCCGTCCGTCCATCCGTCCGTCCATCCGTCCGTCCATCCGTCCGTCCATCCGTCCGTCCGTCCATCCGTCCGTCCATCCGTCCGTCCGTCCATCCGTCCGTCCATCCGTCCGTCCGTCCATCCGTCCGTCCATCCGTCCGTCCATCCGTCCGTCCATCCGTCCGTCCATCCGTCCGTCCATCCGTCCGTCCATCCGTCCGTCCATCCGTCCGTCCATCCGTCCGTCCATCCGTCCGTCCATCCGTCCGTCCATCCGTCCGTCCATCCGTCCGTCCATCCGTCCGTCCATCCGTCCGTCCATCCGTCCGTCCATCCGTCCGTCCATCCGTCCGTCCATCCGTCCGTCCATCCGTCCGTCCATCCGTCCGTCCATCCGTCCGTCCATCCGTCCGTCCATCCGTCCGTCCATCCGTCCGTCCATCCGTCCGTCCATCCGTCCGTCCATCCGTCCGTCCATCCGTCCGTCCATCCGTCCGTCCATCCGTCCGTCCATCCGTCCGTCCATCCGTCCGTCCATCCGTCCGTCCATCCGTCCGTCCATCCGTCCGTCCATCCGTCCGTCCATCCGTCCGTCCGTCCGTCCATCCGTCCGTCCATCCGTCCGTCCGTCCGTCCGTCCGTCCGTCCGTCCGTCCATCCGTCCATCCGTCCGTCCATCCGTCCGTCCATCCGTCCGTCCATCCGTCCGTCCATCCGTCCGTCCATCCGTCCGTCCATCCGTCCGTCCATCCGTCCGTCCATCCGTCCGTCCATCCGTCCGTCCATCCGTCCGTCCATCCGTCCGTCCATCCGTCCGTCCATCCGTCCGTCCATCCGTCCGTCCATCCGTCCGTCCATCCGTCCGTCCATCCGTCCGTCCATCCGTCCGTCCATCCGTCCGTCCATCCGTCCGTCCATCCGTCCGTCCATCCGTCCGTCCATCCGTCCGTCCATCCGTCCATCCGTCCATCCGTCCGTCCGTCCATCCGTCCGTCCATCCGTCCGTCCATCCGTCCGTTCATCCGTCCGTCCATCCGTCCGTCCGTCCGTCCGTCCGTCCATCCGTCCGTCCATCCGACCGTCCATCCGTCCGTCCATCCGACCGTCCATCCGTCAGTCCATCCGTCCGTCCGTCCGTCCGTCCATCCGTCCATCCGTCCATCCGTCCATCCGTCCATCCGTCCATCCGTCCGTCCATCTGTCCATCCGTCCGTCCATCCGTCCGTCCGTCCGTCCGTCCGTCCATCCGTCCGTCCATCCGTCCGTCCATCCGTCCGTCCATCCGTCCGTCCATCCGTCCGTCCATCCGTCCGTCCATCCGTCCGTCCATCCGTCCGTCCGTCCGTCCATCCGTCCGTCCATCCGTCCATCCGTCCGTCCGTCCATCCGTCCGTCCATCCGTCCGTCCATCCGTCCGTCCATCCGTCCATCCGTCCGTCCATCCGTCCGTCCATCCGTCCGTCCGTCCGTCCGTCCGTCCGTCCGTCCATCCGTCCATCCGTCCGTCCGTCCATCCGTCCATCCGTCCATCCGTCCATCCGTCCGTCCATCCGTCCGTCCATCCGTCCGTCCATCCGTCCGTTCATCCGTCCGTCCATCCGTCCGTCCGTCCGTCCGTCCGTCCATCCGTCCGTCCATCCGACCGTCCATCCGTCCGTCCATCCGTCCGTCCGTCCATCCGTCCGTCCATCCGTCCGTCCGTCCGTCCATCCGTCCGTCCATCCGTCCGTCCATCCGTCCGTCCATCCGTCCGTCCATCCGTCCGTCCATCCGTCCGTCCATCCGTCCGTCCATCCGTCCATCCGTCCGTCCGTCCATCCGTCCGCCTGTCTGTCGAAAGCACGCTAACTTTAAAAGGAGTCGCTTGAAATTTTCCACAAATACTTTTTATTAGTATAGGTCGGTTGGGATTGTAAATGGTCCAAATCGGTCCATGTTTTCATGTAGCTGCCATATAAACCGATCTTGGGTCTTGGCTTCTTGAGCCGCTAGAGGGCACAATTCTTATCGGATTCCGCTGAAATTGAGCATGACGTGTTTTATTATGACTTCCAAATCGGTCCATAACCTGATATAGCTGCCATTAAACCGATCTGGGATCTTGATTTCTTGAGCCGCTAGAGGGCGCAATTCCTACTCGATTTGGCTGAAATTGGACTTAGTTGTTTTGTTATGACTTCCAACAACTGTGCCAAATATGGTCAAAATCGGTCCATAATCTGCCATATAAACCGATCTTAGGTCCTGACTTCTTGAGCCGCTAGAGGGCACGATTCTTATCCGATTTCGCTGAAATTTTGCATGAAGGGTTTTGTTATGACTTCCAACAACTGTGTTAAGAATAGTTCAAATCGGTCCATAACCTGATATAGCTGCCATATAAACCGATCTGGGATCTTGACTTCTTGAGCCGCTAGAGGGCGCAATTCCTATCCGATTTGGTTGAAATTTGGAATGAGTTGTTTTATTATGACTTTCAACAACTGTGCCAAATGTGGTCCAAATCGGTCTATTACCAGATATATCTGCCATTTAAACCGATCTGGGATTTTGACATCTTGAGCCTCAAGAAGGCTTAATTATTATCCGATTTGGCTTAAATCTTGTACAACGACTTCTTCCATGACCTCCAACATATGTGTCAAATATGGTCTGAATCGGTGTTAAGCCTGATATAGCTCCCCTATAAACCGATCTCCCTATTTGACTTCTTGAGCCCCTGAAAGGCCCAATTCATATTCGATTTGGCTGAAATTTTACACATATACTTCTACTGTGGCCCCCAACATTCAATTCCATTAGCAATGCAATTCTTTTCTTTTATCCTTTGATTATCTAAAAAGAGATACCCGGAAAGAACTCGACAAATGCGATCCATGGTGGAGTGTATATTAGATACCCTGCTCAAAATTCCTGCTGCAGGGTACTCTCCCCGCCCAAAGCTTACTTTACCAAATTCACATTACCGACATTCTCATCAAAAAGGGTTGTTGTACGACGCCAACAACAACAACACAACACAAGGTTATGCCAACAAAAGGGGTGTAATTTGTGAGTGCACACAGCGTAAGTAGGCAAGCAGGATGCTAAGGTTTTCAAAAATCTTGTTCAACATCCAAAAAGCAGCAACAAAGAGCGTTTGGATTGCCAACAAACACCCCGCTGTGTTATGGAATTATTATTAACATTGGCAACAAGGACAACATAAACGGAGGGATTTCTTTCAAGATTCACATTGTAATAGCGATATAATAACAAAATGTTATTTTCGTGGCTTTAATGAAAAACAGATGCCTTACATTTTTCTATTTCCTCGTTTTTTTGTTGTTGCTTGATAAGGCATTGAGGGTGAGATGCTAAGCTACTGCTTGGTGGTCCACTGGTAGAACGTTTGTTGTTGTGATGGGTGTGAGAGAAATTTTACATAATACCCCTTTTCCGGGGTTTTTCGATAATTTTCTCCTCACTCTTAAGTGTTGAGAAAATGGTTTTCTGGGCTGTATTGTAATAATTTTGGCACCTATTGCGTTACAAGATTTTCCATTTGGAGGTCGTCTGGTATTTTACAGCGGATTGGGTTGGTGTTAAAAAGGAATTAAAATTATGTTCTGTTAGGGTTATTTCAATGCTTCTATGGGGGGAAAGGTCCAAGTGGAAGGTAAATAAAATTCATAATGCGTAAAAAGAAGAAGGTGGTAGAATTCGGAAAAATTGTGCAAAATATGTGGGTTGGTCCTGAGAAAAGAGACTAAGATTGGTTTCCAAGTTCAAACATGTAGGAGTAGTTTATTTAAGCATAGAATGCAAGGACACAAAATCACAGTGGTACTCACCCTAAAGTATGATAGTCTACGTTTTCATTTTGGCCTAATTTTTCCACCATCACAGGATGGGGGCTATACTAAACTTGCCATTCTGTCCGTAATACCTCGAAACATAGATCTGCGACCCCAAAAATTATATATATTAGGGATCGTCTTGACATTTTAGGTTGATCTCGCCATGCCCTTTCTTCCGTCCCCCCGTCTATCAAAATCACGATAGAGGTCGAACGTTACCCGCTTGATATTTCGCACAGATACTTCATATTGATATATGTGGTTAGGAATTGCAAATTAGTTGTATCGCTTCAGATTTCGATATAACTCCCAAACATTTTAATCCTTCGACTTGACTTCTTTAGCCCCTAGATGACGCAAATATAAAATTGAATGAATGCGAACCTGATCCGAGACCTTTGCATTTGTTGTATGTGGAGGGCGCAGCGTTGAGGACTCTCTTCTGACTGAGAGAGTTAGAGACTGGGCAATCTTCAGATTTCAGGCGTTTGTTTATTCTGCGGATGATCGATGGTGGGGTGACTCCGTGGCATTGGTGAAGCGACGGACTGTGTGATAGATGGGTCTTTCTTGTATGAGGACCTTGAGTTTATCTTCCGCTGAGAGGGAGCCTTTGGGCTGGGGGCGTCCCGAACTTCTCCGTTCCCTCTTTATATCTTAGACTTGTTTAGTCGAAGAAAATTTCGTAGAAATCTATTCAGGTTTAGATATAACTGCCATATACATATAGCTATCGCCCAATTCTTATGCCCACCACCGAAGGATGGGGGTAAATTCATTTTGTCATTCCGTTTGCAACACATCAAAATATCCATTTTCAACCCTATAAAGTATTTATATCTGGACATGTCCGTCCGTCTGTCGGTCTGTCTGTTGGAATCACGTTACAAACGTCTTAAAAAATAAAGATATTGAGCTGAAATTTTGCACAGATTCTTTTTTTTGTCTATAAGCAGGTTAAGTTCGAAGATGAGCTATATAGGACTATATCTTGATATAGTTCCCATATAGCCCGATCAGACGATTTAGGGTCTTAGGCCCATAAACGCCACATTTACTATCCGATTTTGCTGAAATTTGGGACAGTATGTAAAATTAGGCCCTTCGACATCTTTTTTCAACTTGGCCCAGATCGGTTCAGATTTGAATATAGTTGCCATATAGACCGATCTCTCGATTTTAGGTATTGGGCCCATAAAAGGCGCATTTATTGTCCGATATCTAGGACCTTAGGACCTTCGACATCCTTCGTCAATTTGGCTCAGATCGGTCCGGATTTGGTTATAGCTGCCACATAGACAGATCTGCCGATTTAGGGGCATAGGTCAATAAAAGCCATATTTATTATCCGATTTTGCTGAAATTTGGGACAGAGAGTAGTTTTAGGCCTCTTGACACTCTTCTTGAATTTGACCCGGATCGGTCCAGATTTGGTTATAGCTGCCATATAGACCGATCCTCCGATTTAGGGTCTTAGGCCCATAAAAGCCACATTTATTATTCGATTTTGCTGAAATTTGGAACAGTGAGTTGTGTTGGGCCCTTCGACATCCTTCGTTAATTTGGCCCAGGTCGGTTAAAATTTGGTTGTAGCTATTATATAGACCGGTACCTCGATTTAAGGTTTTGGGCCCATAAAAAGCGCATTTATTGTTCGATGTCGCCGAAATTTGGGACAGTAAGTAGTGTTAGGCCCCTTGATATACTTCTGCAATATGGCCCAGATTAGTCTAGATTCGGTTATATAGACCGATCCTTCGATTTAGGGTCTTAGGCCCATAAAAGCCACATTTATGATCCGATTTTGCTGAAATTTGGGGCAATGCGTTGTGTTCGGCCTTCCAGCATCCTTCGTCAATTTGGCTCAGATTGGATCAGATTTGGATATAGCTGCCATATAGTCCGATTCTCCGATTTAGGGTTTTAGGCCCATAAAAGCCCCATTTATTATCCGAGTTTGCTGAAATTTGGGACAGTGAGTTCTGCTAGGCCCTTAGACATCCTACTTGAATTTGGGCTGGATCGGTCCAGATTTGGTTATAGCTGCCATATAGACCGATCCTCCGATTTAGGGTCTTAGGCCCATAAAAGCCACATTTATTATCCGATTTTGCTGAAATTTGGGACAGTGTGTAAAATTAGGCCCTTCGACATCTTTCTGCAATTTGGTCCAAATCGGTTCAGATTTGAATATAGCTGCAATATAGACCGATACCTCGATTTAAGGTTTTGGGCCCATAAAAGGCGCATTTATTGTCCGATTTCGCTAAAATTTGGGTCAGTGTGTAAAATTAGGCCCTTCGACATCTTTTTTCAATTTGGCCCAGATCGGTTCAGATTTGAATATAGTTGCCATATAGACCGATCTCTCGATTTTAGGTATTGGGCCCATAAAAGGCGCATTTATTGTCCGATATCGCCGAAGTTTGGGACAGTGAGTTAAAGTAGGCCCATCGACATATTTCTTCAATTTGGCTCAAATCGGTTCAGATTTGAATATAGCTGTCATATATATCAATCTCTCGTTTTTAGGTTTTGGGCCAATAAAAGGCGCATTTATTGTCCAATTTCGCCGAAATTTGGGACAGTGAGTTAAATTATTCCCATCGACATATTTTTGCAAATTGGCCCAAATCGGTTTGGATTTGAATATGGATGCCATATAGACTGATCTTTCGTTTTTAGGTTTTGGGCCCATAAAAGGCTCTTTTAATGTCCGATGGCGCCGAAATTTGGGACAGTGAGTTGTGTTAGGCTCCTCGCAATTTTTCTGGAATTTGGCGCAAATCGGCTCAGATTTGAATATAGCTGCCATATAGACCGATCTCCCGATTTAAGGTTTTGGGGCCATAAAAGGCGCATTTATTATCCGATTTCACTGAAATTTGACACAGTGACTTATGTAAGGTTTTTGAACATCCGTGTCGTTTATGGTTCAAATCGATTAATTTTAGATATAGCTACTAAAAAAGACCAATATTTTGTTATACACAATTGAACATTGGCTTGTACTTATTAGTATTTAGACCAAATCGGAACATATTTCGATATAGTTGCTATGGGGCATAAGGTATGCATTTTTCACCGGATTTTGACGAAAGGTGGTTTACATATATACCCGAGGTGGTGGGTATCCAAAGTTCTGCCCGGTCGAACTTAACCCCTTTTTCTGGTTATTTATAAGGCATAGTTACTAAAATTTTCCATCGATTTATACGAAATTTGGTATGCAAATGCAAATTTTGCCCATGAACATTCCACTAAGGAACAGGGGCAAACTTTTCACATATCAATGAGTGCAGTCCGATTCAAGTTTATGCTCAATGATAAGGGCCTCCTTGTTTTAGCCGAGTCCGAACGGCCTGTCGCAGTGCGACACCTCTTTGGAGAGAAGTTTTACCAGGCATAGTACCTCACAAATGTTGCCAGCATTAAGAGGGGAAAATCACCGCTGAAAATGGTTTGTGATGGTCTCGCCAGGAGTCGAACCCAGGCGTTCAGCGTCATAGGCGGACATGCTAACCTCTGCGCTACGGTGGCCTTTGGTATGGAACCTTTTATTTGCCAACTGGAGGTCTCTGTCCCAAATTTCGTCAAAGTCAGTTCAGATTTGTATTTCATAGTTGTAGTTCACATTGCTGGTAAATGTGGATATACTTTGGTAAAGCTCCCACTTGATGGAATATGAAACATCTGGATTCTATAAAAACTCTAATTGCCATTTTTAACTCTTTATAGGCATAAAGGGTCAGAAACACCTTAGCCCCGACAAAATTAATGCAGTTCTGACTAACGTTTAATAAATTTCACAATTTTGTGTTGTACTGCAGTTAAATTGAGTAAAATATGACTTCTTTAACATATCCTATGTTGGTTTTATAATATTCAAATGATTCCATTTCATCCCTTCTTTCAAAAACAGACACTACCAACTGTAATTGCCAACCCCACTGTAATGCCATTGACCAACTAAAAAAAAGCCATCTCAGTTTTCATCCTTTGTTTCCTTGAATGGAAGTGTTACTTCTTGCCGCAACACTTTTTTCAATTATCTTCTTCGAGTGAAAAGGTTTTTCGTGGGCATAATGAAAATTTTAACATTAATTAGTTGAAATAACAATTTCCATTTGAAAATAACAGACACTTGCCTAACATCCTCATCCACCGCTACCACCTTCCTCCACCTGCCGCCATGCAGCAAGGCTTACCATGCAGCAAGGCTCACGAATGAAGTGGTCATAAAAATTCAACTAATTTTTAATTACATTACCAAAATGGATAAGGCCAGCAACTAAATGCGACTACAACCTGTCATTGGATAAGGAAGATGCATAATTTTATGGGAAATTACGGTCGAAATTAGAAATTATAATGCCATACATTAGAGCAAGCAACGGCAAACCGGACTGCCTACCTATCATTGCAAAGCAAAATGGCAAGGGGTTAAAAGCCCTTTTTCGGCTATTAGCGATAGAGACTTTCGCTCTAATAGAATTTGAATTAAATTGCAAACATTAATTGACAGTTAGAATGATTATCATATATTTTGTCAGACATTTATTATCTAAAGAGGGTTTTTATTTTCGCTGTAGTAGTGGTAGCTATAATTGTGGGGGCTTTTATCTCTGGAGAGGATATTTTTGAACATTTCTAAAATCGTATGTTGTCTTCCCCCTTCTCTCCCCATGCATGGCAATGGAGGTGCATGCGATTTTTGTTGTTTTTTTTTCTTTCCTTTAATTTAATCAACTCCATTCCCTGCTGAATATGCAAAAATAAATGCAAACTTTACACTTTGATAGGTCTCCGCACGAAATGGACACCACCAGACGGCATACCAATCAAATAAAATATTTATTATTTAACCGTGTAATTATTTGGCAAATAAATAACTTTATTTGCTGACATTTTTCATCCGGAACAAGGCACAGTGGGAAGTATGAATAATTTTGCTATTTTTATACCTTCCACCATAGGATGGGGAGTATACTAATTTCGTCATTCCGTTTGTAACAAATCGAAATATACGTTTTCGACCCTATAAAGTTTATTTATTCTTGATCAGCGTAAAAATCTAAGACGATCTAGCCCTGACCGTACGTCCGTCTGCCCGTCCATCTGTCCGTCCGTCCGTCTGTCAGTCCGTCCGTCTGTCAGTCCATCCGTCTGTACATTCGGCTGTCCATCCGTCTGTCCGTCCGTCCATCTGTCAGTCTGTCTGTCCGTCCGTTTGTCTGTCCGTCCGTTTGTCTGTCCGTCCGTCTGTCAATTCGTCCGTCCGTTCGTCTGTCTGTCCGTCCGTCTGTACGTTCGTCTGTCCGTTCGTCTATCCGTCCGTCTGTCCGTCCGTCTGTCCGTCCGTCCGTCTGTCCGTCCGTCCGTCTGTCCGTCCGTCTGTCCGTCCGTCTGTCCGTCCGTCTGTCCGTCCGTCTGTCCGTCCGTCTGTCCGTCCGTCTGTCCGTCTGTCCGGCGGACGGACATGGCTAGATCGTCCTAAATTTTTACTTTGATCAAGAATATTTATTCTTTATACGTCTTTATTTTGATGTGTTGCAAACAGAATGACAAAATGAATATACCCCCATCCTGTTGTGGTGGGTATAAAAAGGATGATGATTTGTGGATCTGCACCTGGGATGTCCGCACTATCTATGGACAAGCTGCAGTATCCGCGCTGGCGGATGTAAATATTAGATAAGTACAAGGTAGATATTACAGCCCCCAAGGAAGTGCGGTGGACTGGGAATGGCGCCACAACAACACCAAAGCGTGATGATCTATACTTTAGCTGCCATGACACGATTCATGAATTTGGCTATGGATTTGTGGTTAGTCGGAGACTGAAACACCTTGTCTCTAGCTTTACTCTCGTGGATGAGAGGCTAGCCACAATCCGCATAAAACCTCCAAGAAACGGTACGACCAAGAGTGTCGAGATGCTACTGAAGCTAAAAATGCGTCATATAGAGCAACCACGCAATCAGTAGTAACGCGCCAGATGAATGAGTGATATCGGGAGAAGAGGAGAAACATCTATTCCGCAAAAGAAACAAGGAAATGGAAGGACGTGTGTGCGAACGAATTAAGATGTGCAGGAGTCACCATCAAAACATCAAACTGATGGCTTTTGTACAGGTACATCCTCCTGCAAAGACAAAGAAGAATGAGGTGCAAATTGGCATAACCAGAATGAAGAGCAACAATGCAGAAGGAGCTGATGGGTTGTTAGCTGAACTATTTAAAACCGGAGACGACATGTTGATTAGGCCTATGTATCAGTTTGTCTGCACGATCTGGCTAGAAAAACGCATAGTCAATGGCCTCAGCAAACAAAGTCTCGGGCACAACTACGGAACAAAGAGTCTCTCCCCCATCGCACCCAAGGTACTCTCGAGTGTACTGTGTGAACGATTAAAATCTAAAGTCAATAAGATATTTGGGCCAAATCGATCCGGCTTTCGACCTGCCTTACACCTTAATATCCCTTTCAAATTAATAAGACTCTGCAGTATAACACGTTCCTCCGTAAGAAAATGAAAAATCTCTCCGAACAAAATTTCAGACATGGAGACATCATATCATGTGATCTCTTAAATAGCCTGCTGGAGAAGATTATACGAGATGCAGATGTGAATAGGTATTGCACACTGCTTACAAGAGGACACATGGTACTTGCATATGGCGCTGAAATTTAGTCGGTCACCGAAAGTAGTATTGGTACGAACACACGCTGTTTGTTGGGATGAACACACGCTGGTCGTTGTTATCCGCGCAGGTGGTGGACATTCATACACACTGGTAATAAGGGTATACGAACTGATGTGGGAATAGGCATTTATATATTGGCACTGGTGATCTCATTGAATGTCGTTATTCGACGTCTTTTTTGACAAGACAAGTGGAATATATTTCTCACTTGGTTCATTTGACAGTCTGTACTTAATGTCACACCT